>NC_135504.1:64404330-64414330 GCF_052857255.1 Amblyomma americanum
ACTTGGATAAAGCGCTCTGTAGTAGTTCACTTTTGCAAGAACACCGAACCAAACTCATGAGAATAGCTGCCTCTTTCTGCCCTATATCCTCCAGCGTCTGTCTGTTTTTTAACGGGACAGCGTTAAAGGCCCCCTTCTCCTGGAAATCCGGCGTCGGCCTTGTCTCTGTCAGGTGGTCTACAGACGAGGTAAAGAAACAGCGCAGTGACGACGGACACGTACGAAGAAAGAAGACGGACAAGCGCTGACTAACAACTGAGGTTTATTGAAAAAAAACAGGTATTAATGCACTTCAAAAAACAACCAGGATACATGCTTCTCCGAAAACACTTCTAATCATGGTAATCGTGATACTTAATTTCGAAGTCATGCAGAAGCACCGAAGCTGTGCTTACACATGTTTCACCACTCACGTGGATGTGATATGCCTCACACAGTTACCTTGGTACTTTTTTCCCATGCCTGCAAATAACTGCAAATAAGTGATGAAACATTTGTAAGCACGGCTTCGGTGCTTCTGCATGATTGTGAGATTAAGTATCACGATTCCCGTCATTAGAGGTGTTTTCGGAGAAGCATGTATCCTGGTTGTTTTTTTGGAGTGTATTTATTACCTGTGTTTTTTTCCAATAAACCTCAGTTGTTAGTCAGCGCTTGTCCGTCATCTTTGTTCGTACTTGTCCGTCGTCGGTGCGCTGTTTTTTACCACGTCCATGATGCACCAACTCGCTCAGTTGTCGATTCTTTTGTGGTCTACAGAGAACAACCTAGAAGGCAGGTGGGCCGCCTAGGTCACGTGACCTTGCGGCGTGATCACAACCTGCCCACCGAATAGTCAGGAAACTGCCCACCTTGGCCGGAGGCACTTAATGATTGGTCGCTCGGGGAGAGCAACTTCGGCCGCACAAGGCCCACAGGTGGCAGCACCTGCCATCGCAGGGCAGCGGCACATAGCTTAACCGCTGCACCACTGCGCCAGGAGTGTTATGAGGACTTCCAAGGGTCTTCGAATGTAAAGTAACGACCTTCTGCACATATGGCAATTAACCCATTACGCTACCACGTCATACCCTTAAGGCGGAGCTTAAGTGTCTCCTCCAGTTTTTTCTTTACAGAGAGAGCTGTCATAGCTTTGGCTGAGTCATATAACCCTGCATTCTACCGTGAAATCTACAGCGTCAGCCGTTCCGTCGTAATTACCCAGTGGATTACTTAATTTACCTAAACAACGTGATTAATTTCATTTATTCTATTCAGTTTACACCTGCCACTATAGGTATACATAGTAAAGTGAAGGTAGGGTAATCCCCTTTTCACGATCAGGGGAGAGAAAGAAGAGAAGTATCAAAGGTGAAGAAAGAGAGAGGGTAGGAGATTACAGGTGGCCAGATCACATTTCGCTGATTCGCATTAGCACGGCTACGTTCTCTGTTACTGCTGACGGTGTGGACACCTCGGCCAAACTCCGGGCTAAATGGCTAATCCAAAGCTATAACAGCTTTGCACTAAGCCGGCAAGCTTGGCTCAATTCTTTTTGAGCATGAGGATCGTCCTACCAGAAAAAAAAAAATATTGCTTTCCATCAGCTGGAACGAAAGCGGTCAACTTCATAATGACATGGCGGTGTCGGGGTTCGGGCTGGTGGGTAATCCATGTGAACATCATAGCCCTAGAAAAATCACATGGATATAGGGGAGAAGACTCGTGTACTGTTATTTCCTCCTTCGTCCGCGCGTGTTTTTTAGCCCTGTAGTGGTGGTGGCAAACATTTGCGAACCCGACCACGGCGGCTGCGTTTTTATGGAGGAAAAACGCTAAGGCGCCCGTGTGCTGTGCGATGTCAGTGCACGTTAAAGATCCCAGGTGGTCGAAATTGTTCCGTAGTCCTCCACTACGGCACCTCTTTCTTCCTTTCTTCTTTCACTCCTTCCTTCATCCCTTTCCTTACGGCGCGGTTCAGGTGTCCAACGATATATGAGACAGATACTGCGCCATTTGAGACAGATACTGCGCCATTTCCTTTCCCCAAAAAAACCAATTATTATATTAAGGCCAAAAGAAAAGCAAATTATGATGCCGCCGCTCTGTGGGTGGCCTTCCGGCTGTCAGTCGTGGCCTCCTTGTTATGCCTGGCGGCGACTTCCGCTGCCCAGGTCGTAAGCCGTAGTTGAATATACTACGAATGTTCATATTGATGCTGGCTGTACAATGCAACTAAGCGAAAAACAAACCAACTAGATGTGGCGCCCTCTCTCAGGAAAAAAAGGAGTGAAAAAGATTAGATATGCGTGGACTGCTTTCCACCCTATGAACGCGTTGACTGAAGGGACTGTGAGCGGAGTCCACCCTTGATGACATGACCGCACAGGACTATCTCAAAATCGTCCAATCCCTGGCCGTGGAGGATAATGTTACTACTGGCCAGCAGATGACTGTGGGAGCAGAGATCCCGGAAGGGGGGCGGCCGCCCCCCCCCATCATTTTTCCACAGGGGCAGCCCCCCCCCCCCCCCCCCCCACACACACACCCAGTCTCGAATTGCTTGTACTTGGATCAGATTTCTGACAATTGAAAAACTTCAGTTCTAGGACTCTTATAATGCAAAGCACAGCGGGGCTGAGCTACTTGGCTTCGTAGCCAGATGTAAAGCATTTCACATATGAGTAACCTAAACCAGTCATGTCCCAACAGAAGTGGACTGTATGACCCATGCACATGATCATGATTACCAGAATTTAAAACAAATTATGCACAAATCTTCTTAACCTCGTGCGCAACATGTATAACGCTGCCCATTTCAGCTCGTTTCATATTGCCGTGAATCTTTGCACCGTTCGATCGTTCGCATTCAAAACCGCCGGCACACGGCTTTATGATTTTGTTTTGTAATGCTAGATGCAGCCAGACATCTCCATTGATCGTGGCCACGTGCAAATGCTTCCACATTTTTCCAGATTTTTGTAGTTGCTGTTGGTTCTTTATCTGGAAAGTTCCTTGCCAGCTTTAAATTGAGCGCGGCCAAGAACTGCAGGCATTAACTTCGATGACCGCTGTACACACTTGTGGCTCACGCCGCCACCGGGTCATTCAGTGGGCGCGAGTCAGCCCCTTAAACAGTTTATTTTTGGAAGCCTAGCTTTTCGTTGTCTTCCTGACTGCTTGAGTGTCGGCCCCGCAACGTGACAATTTGCATAAAGTTTTGAACATTGAAGAATAAAAAGTAATAATACTATAAAATTTATTATACAAATGAGCCTTAAATAAATAAATAAATAAATAAATAACAAAATAAACTCGTGATCTTGCCCCCCACCCCCACTCAGAAAAAAGTTCCGGAGTCCCTGTGTATGTGTGTATACCCGCCGCGGTGGCTCAGTGGTTAGAGCGCTTGGCTACTGATCCGGAGTTCCCGGGTTCGAATCCGACCGCGGCGGCTGCGTTTTTGTGGAGGCAAAGCGCTAAGGCGCCCGTGTGCTGTGCGATGTCAGTGCACTTTAAAGATCCCCAGTTGGTCGAAATTATTCCGGAGCACTCCACTACGGCACCTCTTTCTTCCTTTCTTCTTTCACTCCCTCCTTTATCCCTTCCCTTACGGCGCGGTTCAGGTGTCCAACGATATATGAGACAGATACCGCGCCATTTCCTTTCCCCAAAAAACCAATTAGTCCCTGTGTGGGAGTTTAAGGTTCCCTATATATACCCGCCGCGGTGGGTCAGTGGTTAGGGCGCTCGACTACTGATCCGGAGTTCCCGGGTTCGAACCGACCGCGGCGGCTGCGTTTTTATGGACGAAAAACGCTAAGGCGCCCGTGTGCTGTGCGATGTCAGTGCACTTTAAAGATCCCAGTTGGTCGAAATTATTCCGGAGCCCTCCACTACGGCACCTCTTTCTTCCTTTCTTCTTTCACTCCCTTCTTTATCCCTTCCCTTACGGCGCGGTTCAGGTGTCCAACGATATATGAGACAGATACCGCGCCATTTCCTTTCCCCAAAAAACCAATTAGTCCCTGTGTGGGAGTTTAAGGTTCCCTATATATACCCGCCGCGGTGGGTCAGTGGTTAGGGCGCTCGACTACTGATCCGGAGTTCCCGGGTTCGAACCCGACCGCGGCGGCTGCGTTTTTATGGACGAAAAACGCTAAGGCGCCCGTGTGCTGTGCGATGTCAGTGCACGTTAAAGATCCCCAGGTGGTGCAAATTATTCCGGAGCCCTCCACTACGGCACCCCTTTCTTCCTTTCGTCTTTCACTCTCTCCTTTATCCTTTCACTTACGGCGCGGTTCAGGTGTCCAACGATATATGAGACAGATACTGCGTCATTTCCTTTCCCCAAAAACCAATTATTATTATTATTATTATTATTATTATTATTATTATTATTATTATTATTATTAAGGTTCCCTATATCCCCAGTCTGCCACCCCCTCCCCCTTTTTTTGCCACCTGCAGTCCTTCCGGCGTTTTCCGAAAGCCCACGTCGATGAGGCGACCGAGCGCAGTCCGTCGCTCCAGCCGGCGTGGTGGAGTCTGGACGTTCTCCTGCGGGTGGTGGCCGTGGGTGCGGTGTTGATGCTGCTCGCGCTGACGGGCTACAGCCTGACACCGACCCCGCGGGCCCGCTGAGCCGCCCGCACCCTGTGCCTGTGGTCCGTGCGAGGCTCGCCCGTGCTGGCTTTCGTCCTTGGGATGCTGCAGTCACGGCGTAAGCGGGAGCCCCTGTTTCGTCTAACGGCCACTGAGCCGCATTCGGCGCTTAAGGCGCGACGATGCAGTGTACCCATCGTCTAGCGAAACCCGAAGAAAGAGCGGTGCTTTGAGCACGAACCAGTCGGCTGAGTGATCGCCACCTGTGCGGGAAGATTTTCTGGAGTAAAAATGATTTATACGCTAAGTTCCTTCCTTTGATTTTGTGTCAGCACGCTTTCGCCTACTGCTGGCGAGTGAGAACACTTAGAGCTACGAGCCCCAGTGACAGAGGCTTGTCGAAGGTATACAAACGTTTAGCTAAGTAATCATACCAACGAATACGCCTTGTTCTGTGCAGCGCGACATCCACACAGAATTGTGGAAGGATCAAACACAACAATAATAACTGCATTGCCATTGACAATGACATTGGGTATTAGATAACGCTACGCACTGTCTAGACAAGTGAAATATGTATTTTTTAATTAAAAGAATGCATTCGTATGTCTTAAAAATCGTGGCAGACTTGAATAAAAAAATAAAACTGAGCAGGGGACAAGACACGAGAGAGAAGCAAACAGGACCAGCTCGTCCTGTTTTCTTCTCTTCTGTGTCTTGTCCCCTGCTCAATTTTATGCTTTCTAATCATGCCATACCAACTATCCTATTATCGTTCACTCGTGGCAGACATAACTGATACCAATGCTTTCATGTTTTTGTGTATTTAAAGAAGATAAAACACGAAGTCTATAGAACTATATATCGGTCCGGAGCCAGCAAAGCAGTGCATGCCGCTGATATGAAAAACGTAAAGGCCATGAAATTAGCAAGCAGAGGACAAATATTTAAATGAATGTTTGTCGTTCAAGAACCTTTACATTTTTGTACATATGCAACGGCCAGAGAAAAATCTCATTGACGCTGTCCTTCGTTCCAGTGTACTGCGCAGCAGCAGCTGTCACCAGTCATGTATTGCGAGTAATTGCTCCGAAATTTTAGGCGCAACAGCGAGCCATCAATAGGCCCTTGCAAGTTTGTGCTAGAATGGGGCCCCTTGCGTTACATGACTCCAGGTGCATGGGAGTTGCCACGAAATCCAACCCCAGTTAGCAATGTTCGCGCCAAAATGCCTTTTCTAGTCTGAAAAAGACACTGTAGGTGGCAAAATCCAGAATGACTTCCTGTGCCGGTGGTTGTTTTGGTCAACTGTGCGTGACAGTTCGAACAATTTTTTTTTTTTGGGGGGGGAAGGGGCTGAAGCCCCATAAGCACCCCTCTCCACCCCTGGCTACGCCCCTTTCCTTCACTACGGCGCCCCTCATAGCCTGAGTTGCTTTGGGACATTAAACCACCATAAACCATAAGCCATTAACCAAACCTTTTCTGTCTGTTAGAGCTGCTGTTTATATTAAGCTTAAATTTCCTGCTTTCTAAACTGGATGTGAAAAGTACTGCCGTACATCCCATGACTTGGCTTAGTGAAACTGTGGATGAACCACATTTTGGCCAGGTACTTATTCTAGAATTGTGTATACGTCGGACAAAATGAAATATGATTAGAAAATAATTTAGCAAATAGTCTGAGAGCACATCTCCGCTATACTTTGCCGCTGTCGTTTGTCCTTTCACAGTTTTTGCAGGCAGGTAGAAGGCAAACTGTTGCTCTAAACTTTACAGCAGGATCCGAAGCGAGTTTTCTTTTCGAAACAACAGTATGGCATGAAAGCAGACTGATAGCTCCAAGTTGAGCACAAATTTGCGTTTAAATGCACCGCCCGAGACCGTAAAGGAATCGCGTCAGCCATTTATTTCTGTGCTGTCCTTTAGATCACGTTAACATGTGTTGAGTTGTCTGGAACTGAATACGCTTCTGTTATATTAGCATTTCCATTCGCTCAATTGTTAAAGGTAACTTTCCATAACTTGGCTGGTATCTCCTAGCTGTTTGCTCTTCACTGTGTATAAGCATTCTGAACTGTTGCCATTCGTAGCTTTCTTAACTTAATTAACGAGGCTAATTTATTAGCTTATGCAGACGATCTCGCAATTTCACGTGCATTTATGAGCATTGATGGAGTTTTCCGGTTATGAGCAAAAAGTGGTAAGGTATTTTAAGGTAGCTAAACCGAGTAGACGTCGAAGCGCATGTGTTTAGCATGGTTAGGTCATGGTTTTGCTTTGCTGGGTCGTCGGCACGCCTGGCGATGATATTAGACCCATGTTAACCTCTGATCAAGGTTAAGCTATGATCTGCCCGCGCCGCAGATGGAAGTTGATGAAGACGACGATGTGCAATGCACAGTGGGAGAGTGTTACCGGGAATGACATATACTCTCTGTACCAGTCCTCACAGTCTTACCTTAATGTCCTGGAGCAATGGCTAGCCGAAATTAACCTCTTTCTTAATGTAAAGAAAGTTGCTTTATTGGTCTTTCGGACATCTTATTCAGTTAATATCTCTGATGTTTATCGACACTGTGTGATTCCTCAACTGTCTAATACCGATCGGAGTAATTTATGATGCTTCACTTTCCTGACAGGCAGGCCCCTATAGAGCAGGTCACAGCGAAAGGAGTCCGAGCAGTCGGCATGCTGCGCAGGCTGAACAACGTCCATTCGGGCATGAGAAGGCAATTACTTGTGATGATTTATAAAACGCATGTGTGTCCATCCGACTGCGCCCTGCTGCCTGGAGCTCCTGCGTATAAACTTCACCCTCTTCTTCTCTTGGAGGAGAGGCGTTGCGCCTCTGTGTGAGTCGTCCAAAATTTGTGGCCAATTCTGTTTCGATCCTATAGAGGCGCGGAATTCCATCATTCCCCTCAAGGCTTTGGCTCTTAACTGTGCAAACGTTTGTAAAAAAAACGTGCGATTCTTCGCTTCGCGCCTCAAATTTGATGTGTCTTCGTCAGCCTAAGACATGAAGGCTGGTCTCTTTTAGTGCTCCACAGATTTGTTTTGTGCAATATCTCCTTGACCCCTTGATTTGGTTTTGGTTCATAAGGGTTTAACGTCTCAAAGCGACTCAGGCTACGAGGGACGCCGTAGTGGAGGGTTCCGGAATAATTTCGACCACCTGGGGTTCTTTAACGTGCACTGACATCGCGCAGTACACGGGCCTCTAGAATTTCGCCTCCGTCGAAATGCGACCGCTGCGGCCGGGATCGAACCCGCGTCTTTCGGGTCAGCAGCCGAACCCTATAACCACTGAAATACCGCGGCGGCTTTGACCCCTTAACGTCCGCTTCTGAGTCATTCTTCAGGTGTAACCAACTCTACATCTATTCAGATTTTCTTTGATGACATCGTTTTAAGCCATGAAAACTTTTCGCCTTTCCGCTTGCTCAACAGTTTATTACAAGATTACCTGATGTCCTTTCACTCTTACGGTATCATTGCGAAAGACGCCTCACAGTCTGAAGAAAAAGCCGATGTCGGTATTTTCTCTGTGTCCTACATTGGTCATTTTCGTTCCGCCTGCCCGAGTTCACCTCTATTTATTTGGCCGAATTTTTAGCTGTAGTCCTGGATTTGTGCAAGTTAAACACCTCTTTTTCTTTTGCCATTAATTATGACGGATTCGTTATCTCTGTGTTACTTTCTAACCGCGTCTACGGAGTCGCCGGCACTCCGCTTACTTATACTTTTGGTACCTCCCCACGTGTGCCAATTACGGTTGGTTTGGGTGCCTGGGCACATAGGTATTAATTTAAATGACGTTGCTGATGCGCAGGCGAAGGCCCAGTCATGGCTCCCCTTCCGTCCTGCGAATATATTACAGCGGCCATTTTTCGCAGGTATCTGCCATTCAAAAAATTTTCAGCCTGAGCACTTACCTTCTCTCCTGACTTTCAGCCACTTCTCTTCCCGTGGTGCAGTAAAGGATGGCGATCGCGCTAGCTTGAGGCGTCTTTCACGCCTCTACGTCATCGTGTGCCTCAGTTAAATTTTTACCTCCATAGATCTGGTCTGGCGGTCTCCACATTGCGCCAGCTCTTCTCTGAACACGAAACGATAACTAGATCACTTATTGTTGTCCTTCCGCCGCTTCTCTTCATATTGGAGGCGCTTGCTAGACCACCCGTTACGACAGCTTTGTCTATGTTTGTCTGCTGGGGTTGTACTGTCTCTCGGTGCTTCTACCCTTGGACGCAGCGACAGGGATGTGCTCTCCGTCATTTAAACTTTCCTTTTCTACACGAAACGGCTGTAATCCTAATACCTATCTAAATTTTAACTTCTAGGTACTCATGTTGAAAAATTCATCTGCCATCAAAACATCCTAAACACTGCATGTATAGCCCCGTTCCCATTTTCAGTATACAGTCTCGCAGTTTTCGATTTGCTCTTAATTTAAATAATTGAATATGCATTCCTTTGTTTTTTCCTTATCTGAAAAAAAGCATTTTGGAGCATCTGTGAGCCGCCGCCTGTGTCTTGGCCAATCCCCCACAGTGGGTACTCGCCATTAACTCCTTGAAAGCAACAACAGTTTAGAACGACGCGTGATCGGCTGCGGCGATCGGCTGCGTCTCGAAATGCTTCTAGCTGCAAACAGTGATCAGCCGTTGGCCGAGGTCTTCCTACACCTGGAGTTACCACGGACTCGTACAAAGTTCTTCTCCCTCGACATCCTACCGGTAATGTTGTCCTCAACACCGTCTTTCTGCATGTTGACCTCACAGGCCACTCCTACCGTGCTCCCGACTTCCGAGGCTTATTCACTAAGATATTTGACCCCCGTGACATTCTGTGTATTGGCTAGTACCAAATGAGGCACGTTTCGATGGTTACATGTGATAGTTGTTCTTTCAAGCAGAAGCTTGTTGACACAGCAGGGTTCCTTGTCAGAGGTCTAAAATGTATTGTATTTGATCCGAAAACCAAAAGCGTGAAGGTTAAGCTGCTTTGGCTTCCGCGCTATATGGAGCACCGGCGGGTTGTTGAAGCTTCGGAGCCTTTTGGAACTGCACAAACTGTCAAGCGTGAGAAGTGGCGGTGCCCCGGAGTGGAGCACATGGGAACAGCGGACCGTGGAATCTCGCTCGCGCTCAAGGACGGAGTGTCGGCAAGTACAATTCCTCACATGCGCAACGCTTCTGGGGTGCGGGCTTTTATTTATTATCTCCGCTGTGTTTTCGTTGTAGCCGGGATGGTCATGTACGGCGTCATTGTCGTAAGTCTCAGTGCACCCAGTGCCGACACTTTGGACATTGAGTAGGAAACTTTGTCATGAGCTGTGCTGACTGGTTGCGTGAGGGTGACTGGACACATGAAGATGAGGTTGTGTCAGAAAACATTATGGATGTGTCGG